>NW_027204636.1:0-23504 GCF_024711535.1 Dipodomys merriami
TAAAAATTTCTGTGAACATCTCCCTTGACCCCAAAACTTCACCTCCTCAAACATCAGTTAGAATCTCCTCGTCTTTCTGACTCAGAATCCTCCACTCAGTTCCTCATTATTAAACTGACTTTTCTCCTTCCTTCTCCTTTTCTCTTCTCACTTTTTAGGACAGATAGTTTGTTTTTTTCTCTTGGCATCTGCAGCAGTTGCTCATGAAAAACATCACATCATAACAAAGGCCTAATGGCTAAGCCAGGCAAACAATAAATTCTCCAAATGGGATGGGAATGATAATAAAATTACATGTAGTTATTTTTTTATTATGAATGATGTCAGTATTTTTTGGTCCCAAAGAATGTCTTACGGTATATACTGTAAGTCCTTAAGAGATTCTAAAACCATTGTACCTCAGGGAAGCTCAAGACTATTATCTTCTACTCACAGCCAGGCTCTGTGCAATAACCCATTTAAATTTCTTCAACAGTGCTGTGAGATATATAGAGATGTAAAATTGATGTTCCTAAGGGGAAGAAATTTAACCAAATTTACATGGATAGAAATAGCAAACTCAGATTTAATCCTAGTTTCTGATAGCAGAGTCCATGTATTTACCTACTCTTCTCTATAAAGCCCTTGAGAAGACACAGCTCATTTGTACATCCAAGAGGACTTTAGTCCTCCTGAGACATTGAGTGATCTTCCCTAGCTCAATCCCATGGATGTTCTCAATGAAACCAAGAGACAATGGTCCTTTTATATATATAGAGAGAGTCATGTTTTGTAGTCCAGGATGCCTCCAACTCACAATCCTATCTAAGCTTCCAAAACTGGGCTTACAGACACATATAACCATGCCCAGCTGGTCATTTAAATCACAGAGGACTGAATAGCAATAAAATATCTAAGCCAGTCTATTATGTTAGAAGTTAAGGTGGGAAAAACATGTAACCAACTCTCCTATGGGCTCTGGTTTCTACAGAGCTGTCTGGACACCTGATCCTGCTGGCCCTGCTCCTAAACCCTTGGGTTTTTTTGGCTCTCCAATACTCTGCATTGAATCTTTTGAATGCCTGCCTGCCAGGAGTTCCCCTATCCCAACTCTGAACCAAGGATGCCAACTGTTGCAGAAACAATAAAAAGTTAAATAAAATCAAAGGAGAATATTCTTAGGAGAGGAACACAAAGACACAATGCCTATGTGTATCTGATTATAGAAACTAATATTTATATAAATGAACTCCAGGAAATAGAAACAGGCTTTTTTCCCCGTTCGTTGCTGCTTTTGTCTATGTTTTGTCTTATTTATCTGTCATTGGGAGGGTAAGGAGGGCACAGAAATGGAGGGACAAAGGGTGAACAAATGCAGCAGTGATATTCACTAAACTCGTGTTGAAAATAAACTATACAAGTTGTGGGGATGGGAGGGAAAACAGAGAGAGAGAGCGAGTGAAGTAGTGACATTGTCCAAAAAGAAATGTACTCTTTGGGCTGGGAAGGTGGCTCAGTGGTAGAGCGCTTGTCTTGCATGCATGAGGCCCTCGGTTCGATTCCTCAGCACCACATAAGCAGAAAAAGCCAGAAGTGGGGCTGAGGTTCAAGTGGTAGAGCACTAGTCTACAGCTGAAGAGCTGAGGGACAGCACCCAGGCTCAGAGCTCATGCCCCATGACCGACAAAAATAAAATGTAGTCTTAACTGACTTAGGTAATTGTAATCCCCTCTATACATCACCTTTATAATAACAATTAAAATTTTTAAGTTAAATAAAAAGCAACTTAGGATCAATGCAGTGTATTTTGCATGCTTAGGCTGTCCAAATTTTGCCTGTGGTTACCCCCTCCCCCTTCATCTGAAATGATGAGATCATTTAAAGTCATGGACTCCTTTTCCAATTAAATTATCCAACACCCTGAGATTCTCTGATGTCATATCAGTGAATACATGTTTTCTGTTTCTCAAAGTGAAAAAGAGCCACTTTACTTCTGGCAAGGAGGATTACACAGGTACAGACTGTTTGCAAATTAGGCAACCCTGGTACACAGAATAGATTCAGAGTCCATGCCATGGATGCTTTCCATTGGCTACAGGACAATCTGAGTCAACATGTCACTGAACCAATGATTGCCCTTTTGGAAGTCAGGTTAGAGGGGGCATATAGAAGAGCCTAAGTTTCTGGAATTCCACACAGTCATTTCCTGCCCTGTTCTAAGTCAACAAGATATAAATGCAGAAATAGTTTATTATTTGTTATTGCCTTCAATGTGGGTATCTGTTATATGAAAGCTACAAGCTAGGAATCCAGAAACAGATAAAATAGTCTCTGTCCTAAGTTCTGTATATTGTAATAAGGGAAGACAAACAAGTAACCATAATAACATAATGCAATATTTGCAGAGAAATATACACAGAGTTCCATGGAAACACAAGGGCACTGGAATCAGGGCAAGTAATAGGACAGGTTTAGTGAAAATGATGCTTTGATTCGTTTTTGGAACACAAGTATCAGACAACTTCCAGTAGAAGGAGAGGATAAGTTCAGAAACTGAGGCTTTTACAAGACTGTAAGATGTTGGACACAACAAGAAGAAAAGGGTGATGGGAAAAACAAGGTTCTGATGCTGGAAAGGCAATAAACAACAGGTCAGAGAAGGTCATTGCCAGATAAAGAAGTTTGGGCTAAACTATAGAGAACAGACTACCAATAAAGGATCTGAACAGTAGAAGAAGGGGCAAGCAAGGGAAAATGTGTGGTTTGCATTGAAGAAAGGCAATCATAGCTGCTTGGGGATGTGTACAGTGGAAGTGGGTGGAATTCCAGGCAGAAAGACACCATGTAGGCAAGGATGAACAAGACCAGTATGGAGCTAATGGCACTGATAGGAAAGGCAAAGGGCAGTGGCAAAGAACTCCAGATAGAAGACTGAAAGGACTTAGGGAGCGAGAAATGTGGGAAGAAATAATTTAGTACAGCTTCTGTAATCTTTTGTTTTGTTTTTGAAACAGTCTCACTATGTAGCCCAAGCAGGCATAGAACTTGTGGTCCTCCTGCCTTGTCCTCTTGAGTTCTGGGATTACAGATAGACATCACTATGCCTGGTGGTCCCATGTTTTTTGATGTGGGTAACAGGTTGGTGCCATTTCTCCAGAGGAGCAGCTGTCTGGGAAAAGGTGCTCCATTTAGAGTCCACTAGGTCAAGTTTCAGGTCTCTGAGGAACAAGTAGAAGGGAAAGCATCCTAGCCAAGCAATAAGAAACTAATATATAACTAACATATACATAGATTATACAGTTCATGCACAACCTCTGTTTAAGTGTGAAACATGACTGGAACAAACAGTGTGTGGGGGCTTGGGGCCGTGGGATGTGCTACCTGGAGAGGAGGAATGAGCTATTTGTAGAGAAAATAGTGCAAAATCTAGCATCAAGTTTGTGCCAGATGCAAAACCTCAGAATTTTCTAAGGGCTGCTTTTAGAAGATATGTTCAAGACATATTTTAGCAAATTGAACTTAAGGGCTAGGAATGTGGCTTAGTGGTAGAGTTCTTGCCTCACATGCATGAAGCCCTGGGTTTGATGCCTCAGTACCACATAGACAGAAAAAGCCAAAAGTGGCACTGTGGCTCAAGTGGTAGAGCGATAGCCTTGAGCAAAAGAAGCTTAGGAACAATGCTCAGTCCCTGAATTCAAGCCCTAAGACTGGCAAAAGAGGAGGGGAAAAAAGATACGAAAATTGAATTTAAATCTACTTTTAAAATAGGAGCGGATGGGCTGGGAAGGTGGCTCAGTGGTAGAGCGCTTGCCTTGCATGCATGAGGCCCTGGGTTCAATTCCTCAGCACCACATGAGCAAAAAAAGAAAAAAGCCGCAAGTGGTGCTGTGGCTCAAGTGGTAGAGCGTTAGCCTTGAGCTGAAGAGCTGAGGGACAGCGCCCAGGCCCAGAGTTCAGGCCCCACGACCGGACCCAAAAATAAAAATATAAATAAATAAATAAATAAAATAGGAGCGGTATTTTGAGCTCACTTCCAACTAAAAGCAACAGAAATGAGAAAAAAAACTCCCACTTTCAATACAAGAAGTATGTCATTTAAAAAACAACAACAACAACAACAACTAAAGCTGGGCACCAGTGGCTCACACCTGTAATCCTAGCTATAGGAGGCTGAGATCTGAGGATTGAGATTCAAAGCCAGCCTGGGCAGGAAAGTCCCTGTGGCTCAAGTAGTAGAACGCTCACCTTGAGCTGAAGAGCTCAGGAACAGCGCCCAGGCCCATGGCTGACAAAAACAAAAACAACAAAAAACTAAAGAAGCTGGATGCTAGTGACTTATGCCTGTAATCCTAGCTACTCAGGAAGCTGAGATCTGAGACTCACAGTTTGAAGCCTGCCTGGTAGGCTTCTGTGAGATAGGAAAGTCTGTGAGACTCTTTTTGTTGTTGTTGTTGTTGATCATGGGGCTTGAACTCTGGGCCTGGGCTTGTCCCTCAGCTCTTCAGCTCAAGGCTAGTGCTGTACCACTTGAGACGCTGCGCCACTTCTAGTTTTCTGGTGGTTTATTGGAGATAAAAGTCTGATGGACTTTATGCCTGAACTGGCTTTGAACCACAATCCTCAGATCTCAGCCTCCTGGGTAGCTAGGATTACAGGCATGAACTACCGATGCCTAGCTGTGAAACTCCAATAAACTCAGAAAGTGGTGCTCAAGTGGTAGAGCGCTAGTCTTAAACACTAAGAAGCTCAAGGATAGTGCCCAGGCCTTTAGTTCAGGCCCCAGGACTGGCAAAAAAAAAATCTATAAAGAATTACTGCCAAATTAAGTGACTTCTGGTCTAAAATATGTGAGGACATAGAGTCAATACATACCTATGTGGACACTGGGAAAGAGACCAGCTTCCCTGAATTTCAGTGTCTTGTTCCTGAGAATGCAGCCAGTGGGTAGTCAGGGTATCAGCTCTGATTAAGTGGGAGGCTAAGATGGTTATGTTCTGCCTTATGGTCTCTCTATCATAATAGAACCTCTTCTTTTTAACTGAACACATGGTATCTGGGATTCAAAATTACATTGATCTGCCTTTCTTGCATGTAGGCAAGGCCATAGGATCAAGTTCTGATGTGTGGGGTAGAAGTAGAAGTGGTGTGTACAATTGTGAGATGTTAGCTCTCTTTCATTGGGTTATAATTCACATATCACATAATCCAGCCACTTAAAGTATACTTTATTGCCACAATCAATGCTAGATTATTTTTTTCACCTTCCAAAGAAACCACACCTTTCTGGGCTAGAGACATGGCTCAATTGGTAGAGCAAATGTTAGATCAAACCCAATAATACCCCAAAAAAGGAAATCACCCCTTAGCTATCACTCTTCAATCCCCCAATTCCCCTAGCCCAGCTCCAGAGAACCATTATTCTACATTCTGCCTTTAAAGACTTGCTTATGTAAATAGAATCAGTAGTCTCTGTTTCTGCCTTCTTTCACTTGGCATATTTTTTAAGGTTCATCCATGAGATTATTGCATGTCTCCATATTTTATTTTTTTAGCGTTTAATTATATTTGGATATCTACATTGTACTTATCTGTTCATTAATTGATAGTATATGGCTTGTTTCTACTTTGAGGCTATTGTGAATGATGCTCCTATGAATAGTCATATGCAAGTCTTTGTGTGGACATTTTGGCTTTTTTCAGGTAGCTACTCATAAGTGAAATTGCTAAGTAATATAGATATGATATAGGGTTTAATGGTTCCAAGAATTGCCCAAACTGTTTTTCAAAGCTATCTCATTTCTTATTGCTAGCAATAGTGTGAAAGATTAGGAAATTTTTTCTTAAAGAGAAGATGTACATCTTCCTATGGCAGAATATAAACTTAAGAAAAGTCTAGAACTGCCTCGGAGAAGAAAGAAAATGTGTGCTGAGATTGGCAGAGCAACAAGCTAGAGGGAGCCAGAGAAGCAGGGGTCTTAAACGGCTTGCTTCCAAACTTGACTTATGTGGGGGGAAAAAAAGGCAATTCTAATGAGCATACCACTAAAGAACCAGAGAAGATAGAGAGTGCCATTCACAAGACAGAACGAACAGGGAGACGGATTAAAAAAAGAGCCAGACTAACAAATGTTATCTAGGAGACGGATTAAAAAAAGAGCCAGACTAACAAATGTTATCTATACCTGACTTATTTCACTTAGCATATATCATCCAGGTTCATCCACGCTGTCACAAATGGCATTTTTCAAAATATCTGTGTTTGCGAAGTGGGATGGAGGAGGAAGAGAGGATTGCCAGATTCCAAGACAGCAACTGAATAAAGTGTATTGTTTTGAGAGACACCATTTCCTGAGCTCTAACCTCAGAGAAAACATGTAATATCACTGAGTATAAGGTGTTTGATGGAAGGTGTTTGAAATATTTAACCCTGGGACAAATTCTCACTTTTCCTAACCTTACTCTTTTAGTTTTCAACATTGTGAAATACCCCATTGAGAGATGAGTAATAACCAGAAAGAAGCAGTCAATACATCAGAAGATAAATTATTCCAGACAACAGGACAGAAAATAACCCTCCAAAGTCTCAAGTTACAAATTTTATGATTAACTTAGGATAACATTTAAAGAAGAAAGAAGATTAAGAGAAGAGCAAGGAGATGATAAAATATCAAAAAGAAAGGAAATTGAGTTGGAAGAGCTCAAGAAGAAAATAAGAGAAAAATGTAACCCATTAACAAAGAGCTCTTAGTCTTCCTCAAGACTAATCTAAAAGACACAGGCATAGACATATAATATGTATATATATATATATATATATATATTTATTTATACATTTATTAACAAGTAGTAATTTATATATTTATTTATTTATTTATTTATCAGCATAATGTGATGTTTTAAGTCAAGACCTTGGGAAGATGGTTCTTAGTCAGAAAGCCAATTTAATCTTCAGATTTTCCAAATAAAAAAGTTGTGATCATTTAAAGAAACTCATTTATCTGGGTGCTGGTAGCTGATGCTTGTAATCCTAGCTACTCAGTAGGCTGAGCTCTGAAGATCACTGTTCAAAGCCAGCCCAGACAGGAAAGTTTGTGAGACTTATCTCCAATTAACCATCAGAAAACTGCAAGTGGTACTGTGGCTTAAAGTGGTAGAACACTAGCCTTGAACAAAAAGAGTTCAGGACCAGCACACAGGCCCTGAGTTCAAGCCTCACAACTGATAAAAATAAAAATAAATAAATAAATAAAGTTATTTAAAGTGTTGTAGTTCCCACATATGTAAATGAGATCTAATGATCTCTCAAGAAAGATAGGAACCGTGTGTATCTGCAAGGCTCTTTTCTGATGCTGAGGAGTGAGCAAGGTGGGTGACATTAGGAATAGATGGATACCTGATCGCAGAAAAGTAGAAAAAAAAAACAACTGGGAATTGCGGCTTATTGGTGGGGTTCACAGATGATACCATATGGAAGTGAGTGTAGGAAAAGAAATTCAAGAAGTACCCTACTGACTCCAACAGCTAAGGTTACAAACCCGAACTAACAAACTCTTCTCTCAAAAATTCACTCCAGCCAGGCGCCGGTGGCTTACGCCTGTAATCCTAGATACTTACTATGAGAGGATACCAAGAAATGAAAAATCTAAAACTGTGGTAAGTAGAATCTGGGTTGGGGAGGATGGTTTATTTGCCTACAAAAGGAACAGCTTTGGAGACACTAAGCCCAAAATTAGAGAAATAAAAGAACTTTGGAGATGCCATTTGGTGTGAGTACACAGCCATCTGCAGGGCTACCTTCCCAAGATTTGAGTCAAGATCCTTGGAATTTGTTCAAAATTAAGCTTTCTGCTCCATCCTGTTCACAGGCTTTCCTGGGATTAAGATATTTATAAGCCACGCACCAGTGGTTCACGCCTGTAATCCTAGCTACTCCGGAGGTTGAGATCTGAGGATCATGGTTCAAAGCCAGCCTGGGCAGGAAAGTCCATGAGACTCATATCTCCAATAAACCGCTAGAAAACCGGAAGTGGTGTTGTGGCTCAAGCAGTAGAGCGCTGGCCTTGAGCTGAAGAGCTGAGGGACAGCACCCAAGCCCAGAGTTCAAGCCCCACAACTGACCAAAAAAAAAAAAAAGTATTTACAGAATGTATGTATTTCATATTGCTATAGTATAAACTAACCCAACCAGAGCATTATCAAGCACACCTAAAGAGCTCCAAAGTCTGAAAATGAGTCTCACTTAAACTAACATCAAGGTGGATTCCTTTCCAGGAACTGTAAGGAAGAATCTTTCTTGTCCTTTGTAGTTTTAGAGACTGTTGAGCTTTCTTCACTCAAATTCCCTTCCTCCATCTTCAAAGCCAGCAAATGTCTAGTTGAGTCTTTCCTATATCTTGTCATTCTGTGCCTCTCCCACCTACTCTTCTGGTGGTTACACAGAGCCCATCTGGGTACTGCAGGATGACCTCTTCATCACAAGACAGCTGGCTAAACAACTTTAAATTCCTCTTACCATGTAACCATATACAGCTTCCAGAGGTTAGGTCATGGACAAGGAAGGGATAATAGGGAAGAAAATTAATATGCCCCAACACAAGGGGAGAGAAAACCAATAGCAACAATCTAGTTCAACTCCCAAATATCCTCCAGAAACCCCTCTCTAATACCCCCCCAAAAAAGGAGTGAAACTGCTTGTCAGAGAGAGAAAGGGGGGGGGGGAGAGAGGTTATCTTTTTTACTCTTGTGTCTAGAACCTAAGTACCATATGGGGAGGAACCTCTGCAGCTTTTGATAGTCTATGTAGAGACTGGCTTCAGTAACAAATGATTCTAGATATTGGTTGAACGAAGAACAAATGAGTTATCATCTAGAGTAGTACCCAGTACAGAGTAGGTGCTTAATGCTGCTACTGCTACCACTACTCAATTTACTGAATATTTCTGCAGGCAGGTGCTGCAAAGAGGGTGGCACTTGGATTTAAAAGCATGTCTCTTTAACATTCAAGCTCACACTCCCTTTACTTCAGTGACTTTACTCCAGGACTCTATACTGAATTTGAGTGAAAGCATCCCAACCTCACACTTCACAGAATATTTTCTGTTAACAGAATGTTTTTCCTGGGCTGGGAAGGTGGCTCAGTGTAGAGGGCTTGCCTTGCATGCATGAGGCCCTGGGCTCCATTCCTCAGCACCACATAAACAGAAAAAGCTGGAAGTAGTGCTGTAGCTCAAGTGGTAGAGCACTAGCCTTGAGCTGAAGAACTGAGGGACAGCACCCAGGCCCAGAGTTCAGGCCCCACAACCGACAAAAAAGAAAAGAAAAGAAAAGAAAAGGGATATTATAGAATAGTATTCCTTTTTCACAGTACAGGCAGGTAGGTGCGTGCTTATCCCAGACAATGGGAACCATCTCTGTAGCATACGCTGTGTTTCCAGAGAGAACCAAAGGCACATTTGCCAGAAGAGTGGGACTTCTTCCTACAGAGGAACAATCTGGGGTGCCCTGGGGGCCACTAAGCCAAGACCCCAGTAGTGGCAGAATCCAACATTCTGTAGAGAAGTTTCTCTTATGTGCGGTAAGCCAAACTATAGCTATTAGCTATCAAAGGAGGGTCAGAGTCAGAAAAAAAGAAAGAAAAAGAAAGAAGGAAGGAAAGAAAAAGAAAGAAAGAAAGAGAGAGAGAAAGAAAGAGAGAGAGAGAAAGAGAAAGAAAGAAAGAAAGATTGACTGCGGAATGAGAGGTAGATCAAAGGCTCCAAGAACTCTTTTTTGTAAGATGTGACAAAGGGACTGGGCACATCCAGGTTTCTCAAAAGCCTTCAGGGAATCACTGGATGATAAGCAGCTCTCTATTGAAGCCTGTTTACTGTCCAGTTAATCAGTAAACCAGAGGTAGAAAGACTACCAATGCTGGAATGCACAAAAACCTTCCTAAAGGTTTTCCAGGTTGGGATGGGAAGAGGAATGAGTGTGGAGAGTGGACAGGCTGACTTCCAGCACCCAAAGAGACTCTCTTGAGCTCCCCTTCCAGGTGCTGACCCTTTGGGCTTTCCTGACAGGAACGTGGGCCCAGCTCCGATTTGTTTGGAGGGGCGGAAGCATAGCCCAGAGGCTGTCTTTGAAGAAGCCCTGCAAGATGTCAGACCTGCTGTCCGTCTTCCTGCGCCTCCTCCTCCTCTTCAAGTTGGTTGCCCCGGTGACCTTCCGTCATCACCGCTATGATGACCTGGTGCGGACGCTGTACAAGGTGCGAAACCAGTGCCCCGACGTCACGCGCGTCTACAGCATCGGGCGCAGCGTGAGGGGGAGGCAGCTGTACGTGCTGGAATTCAGCGACTCCCCTGGAACCCACGAACCTCGTAAGTGCTGAGCGGTTCTGTGGCTTGGTGGGGTGGGGCGCAGCCCCCCTCCCTCGCAAACCCAGTCATTGGAATCGCTTCTAGGAAGGCCAGTGAAGCTGACCTTCAACCTGGTAAAGCTTTGCACGTCTAGTGCTCAGCTTCACCTCTGGGAAGCAGTTCCATCTCCAGCCTCTGGCTCTTTGGGTTCTGTTTGCCCAAGACCTGAATGGTAAAAGTCTTTGTCTCTGATCCTATCTCATCCTCTTTGTTTCCTTCCCTCCCATCTGGCGACCTGTCCTTAGTGTAATTCTTTCACAAAGCTCTGGAGTTTTAGCAGGAACTGTTTCTCTTATAGTTCTACCAGGAACAGTAAAAAGGGTTTAGGATGATCTCTTCCAAGAATGGCAGCATGGAGCATGGTATTCTAGAGTTGAAGCCCCAGGTACTAGCTTTATATATTATAGTTTGCTTGTGTTATCATTAAAGTCATGCTTGCTTGGGAGCAGTTTGGGCAATAGACAAGATCTCATGTCAAAACAAACAAATTACAAATTAGATAAGGCAAAACAATTACCCATAATCCCTTCTCTCACAGATATCCATTATTAACATGTTGATGTCTGTATCCTTCCAGACTCTTCTGTGTTTATGTAATCCTCTCCGATGCATATATTTTTTCATATACACACACACACAAATTGAATCAGACTCAACTGCTTTCCTCATTCTATAGTCTGTTATAAACAGTATCTCTCATCTATAAATATTTGTCATTAACTTCCAGCTGCATAATATTCTATTGCATTTTCTCATACATTGATGAACATTTATGTGATTTCTGAATTCTCAGGGCTTTATTTATGGCAATTATGACATTCGTATTATGTCAGTTCCTCCTTTAAATCATCAACTCCAAATCCCTTGAACAGGCCTAGTCACTTGAACAGCCCTAGCCCAGTCTCCATCACAACTTGTCTAAGTTGTTGCACTAAACTTCCACTGGGCCTCTTAACTCCTAACTCCCTAACTGCTGCCACTCTCTGAACCCACTTGGCACCAGATACCAGAATAATATCCCTTCCTCCTAGCTCCTAGCAGCATCTTCTTACACTCATGCTTTAAAAAAAATCCACTGTTTTCTGGACGTGAAAGCTTTAGAATTTTTTATCCGAGTCATATGTCTATGTGGAGCTAAAGGCCTTTTTTTTTTTTTTTTGTCGGTCAGGGAGTTTAAACTCTGCTTCTGGGTGCTGTCCTTGAGCTCTTCAGCTCAAGGCTAGTGCTCTACCACTTGAGCCACAGCACCACTTCAGGTTCTCTGGTGGTTAATTGAGTTAGGAGTCTCATGGACTTGCTTGCCTGGGCTGGCTTTGAATTATGATCCTCAGATCTCAGCCTCCTGAGTAGTTAAGATTACAGGTGTCAGCCACTGTCACCCAGCAAGGGCCTTACCTGGAAGCTGCACTTGTTATACAAGTGCAAATACCTGCTTTTACTCAGATCGCACACCCATTGCTGCTAATGTACATTATGGGGCTAGCCTCCTACTCTGTCTCCTTCTTGGTGCCTCTGTACTTTCTGGTGTTGAAGGCTTTCTTTGAAGCTATTTCAGACAATGCTAGCTCTCACTGATACCCTTCTTCCCTTCCTCTCTCTGCCAATACTGGGATTTGAACTCATGGTCTTGTGCTCTTGATTTTTTCGCTCAAGGCTGGCACTCATTGCTTGAGCACACCTCCAATTCCTGATCCCTCTTTTCTTTAGAATCCTGTAACTTTAGCTATTTCCTGTTTGTTCCTTTCAATTACTAAATTTTAAAATATTTGCCAGTAGCTTACTACATGCAAGAACATGTATAGAAGCCAAGCACAGGTGGCTCATGCCTGTAACCCTAGATACTCAGGAGGCTGAGATCTGAAGATTACTGTTCAAAGCCAGCCTAGGCAGAAAAGTCCCTGTGAGACTCTTGTCTCCAATTAACCACTCAAAAACTGGAAATAGCACTGTGGCTCAAGTGGTAGAGCACTAGCCTTCAGCACAAAGAGGCTCAAGAACAGTGCCCAGGCTCCGAGTTTAATCCCCACAACCAAGGCAGGGAAAAAGAAGATTTGTAGATCCTAGCAGTAGAAAACAATACAACGACCCTCAAAGGCCTGAATTCTAGCAGATTAAGAGTAGCAATGGATGGTGACTACATAGACACATATATCAGATGAAATCAAGTGCTATAGCAAATACTAAGTCAGGAAAGAGAGAGAGATGAGGTGAGGTTTTCATTGCCTGTTGGTTTACTTTATCTAATTGTTTTTGGTGGTACTGGGAATTGAATCCAGGGCCTCATTCATGTTAGCAAGTGATCTGTCACACGAACCATGCCCTGCTGCCCCATTTTGGGTTTTGTTTGTTTTTCAGATAGGGACTCATGGTTTTGCCATGGCTAGCCCAGGACCATGACTCTCCTACTTATGCCTGGCATTACGGTTGTGTGAGATTGATACTCCAAACATTAAGTGTACTAAGTGGCAGATGCTCTACCACCAGAATAATTCCTCCAGTTCTTTTTATGCTAGTCCTGGGACTTGAACTCAGGGCCTGGGCACTGTCCCTGAGCTTTCTTTGCTCAAGGCTAGCACTCTACCACTTGCGCCACAGCACCACTTCCAGCTTTTTCTGTGTATGTGGTATTGAGGAATCAAGCCCAGGGCTTCATGCATGCAAGGCAAACATTCTACCATGAAGCCACATTCCTAGCCCTCCATTTCTTTTTTGCTTTCATTGTTTCTCAGGTCAAGTCTCATGTTCTTGCCCTAGCTTGAACCACAGATGTGTATCACCATACCCAGCAATGGGACAAGCAGAGGAAAAAGCAAACCCAAGGCTTCAGGGTCAGGAGCACCCTGTGAGGGGGTCATTGCAGTTCCAGTAGGGAGAACAGAGAGGAGGTCAGAGCTCTATAAGTGCTGGAATAATAGAAACTCACTTAGGCCGTTGCACAGATTTTGGCTTTTGCTTTTAGTAAAGTATGAAGTAATTGGAATGTTTGTTAGTTTTTTGTTTTATAGCACACGTTAGTTGTACAAGGCAGGGTTCATTGTGACATTTTTATACATGTAAACAATCAACCTCCCTCCCTCCATCCCACTCCCCCATCCCACTCTCTGAAAACAATTTCAAAAGATTTGATTGTTTTTATTTTTTTATTTTATTTTATATCTTTATTTTTTATTGTCAAGGTGATGTATAGAAGGGTTACAATTTCATAAGTAAGGTAATAAGCACATTTCTTGTCAAACTTGTTACTCCTTCCTTTATTTTTCTCCTCTCATTCCCTCCTCCCTTCCCCTCCCTCCACAAGTTGCACAGATAATTTCCAGCATATTGTCTTGTGTGTATCACTGTTGCATTGGTTCCCTTGTCCTTTGTCTCACTATTCTGTTGTTTCCCTTCTCTTCCCTAATTCAAATAAACGTATATACAATACCAGGGTACCAAAATCAAATACAGTGACAACAGGAGATATACCATATGGGGAAGAACATACGAAAGAAACAAATAATCACATAGTACATTAAAAACAGCAACAACAAAGAAAAACCTCTTGTGTCCATGTCTTGGAGTTCATTTTGCTTAGCATCATCTTATATGGTCATATGTACATGGCTATGGAGCTATTCTCTCATCTGCTAAGATTATCCTAGACATATACTAATTATTGCAAATAAGAGAAACCACAGGACCTATGTTTGTTTGGGTCTGGCTTAGTTCACTTAATATGATTTTTTTCCAAGTCTTTCCATTTCCTAACAAATGAGGTGGTGTCATTCTTTCTGATGGAAGCATACAATTCATATATATATATATATATATATATATATATATATATATATATAAAACACACACACACATATATATATATATATATATATATATATATATATATCACATTTTCTTAATCCATTCATCTATTGAGGGGCATCTGGGTTGGTTCCATAGCTTAGCTATGGTGAATAATGCTGCGATAAACATAGTTGTGCTGGTAGCTTTAGTATGGCCTTGTTTGTGATTGTTCTATTTTCATATATGTACATACACTTACACTGATCATATTCATCCTTATTCATTATCTTTGTCAACTCTCCCTACTCCTGCTGGAGGCTGCAGCTAGAGAGTTTTAAAGAGAAGAGTAACATGACCTGACTCAAGTTTTAAAAAGATCACTCAGAACAGAGGTCAGCAAACTATAACTCAAGGGACAGCCACCTGTTTTGATGATGAAGGTTTATTGGAACACAGTCAAGTCCATTTTGTGTGTGTGTGTGTTGTCTGTGGTTGCTTCTACTAAAAGAGTTGAGTAGCTGTGACAGAGTCATTATTCCCCCACAAAGTCTAAACCACTTACTATTAGGTCCTTTGTAGAAAAAAACTGGTCAAGCTTGGCACTGATAGCTCACACCTGTAATCCTGGCTACTCAAGAGGCTGAGATGTGAGGATCGCAGATCAAAGCCAGCCCAGAAAGGAAGAGCTCAGGGAGAGGGCCCAGGCTCAGAGGAAGAAAGGAAGGCAGGAAGGGAGGGAGGGAGGGAGGAAAAAAAGAAAGGATTGTGCTGTGACTCTGTTGAAATAAAGCACCAAAAACATTGATACTGAGTACCTTCTTATTGTATACGGGTTCCATAGGCCAGTACTAGTCTGGTACCCAGACTTTTAGGTATCACAGATAAGTTATTTATTTATTTTGTGCCAGTCTTATTGCTTGAACTAGGGCCTGGTCTCTGTCCCTGAGCTTTGTTGTTCAAGGCTAGTTTGCTACCATTTGAGCTACAGCTTGTTTTTAGATTTTTGGTGGTTAATTGGAGATAAGCATGTTGCAGGCTTTCCTGTCCATGCTTACTTTGAACCACAGTCTTCAAAGCTCATCCTCTTGAACAGCTAGGATTACAGTGTGAGTCATCAGCACCCAGCAAGGTTATTTTTAATAACTAACAGAGATTGGAGTACACTAAAGCAGATCTCCCTAATTTTATTTTTACTAAGACATGAAGAAAACTACTTGGCACGTTTGCTATCACCAAATTTCCTAAAAGCTATTTCTAACGTCAAGACAAAAAAGACATAATCTAATATTAAAGAAATACTTGAACTCAGGGCCTGGGTGCTGTCTCTGAACTCTTTTGCTCAAGGATAGCACTCTACCACTTGAGCCACAGTGCCATGTCTGGCTTTTTCTGAGTAATTTATTGGAGATAAGAGTTTCATGGACTTTCTTGCCCCACTGGCTTCAAACTGAGATCCTCAGATCCTCAGTTTCCTGAGTAGCTAGGATTACAGGTGTGAGCCACCAGTTTCCAGCAAAAGAAATACTATTAAGATGAAAGAATGGAGACTACAAGTATTCCTTTGGGAATTCTTCTAGGGGCTGGGAAGGTGAGTCAGTGGTAGAGCACTTGCCTTGCATGCCTGAGGCCCTGGGTTCGATTCCTCAGCACCACATAAGCAAAAAGAAAAAAAAAAGCCGGAAGTGGCGCTGTGGCTCAAGTGGTAGAGCTCTAGCCTTGAGCTGAAGAGCTGAGGGACAGTGCCCAGGCCCAGAATTCAGGCCCCACGACTGGACCCCCTCCCCCCCAAAAATTCTAAATTAACCAGGAGCCCATGACTCACACCTACAATCCTAGTTACTCAGAAGGCTGAGATTTGAGGATTGTGATTCAAAGCCAGCCCAAGCAGGAAACTTCGTGAGACTCTCATCTCCAGCTAACCACCAAAAAGCTGGAAGGGTAGCTGTGGCTTAAGTGGTAGAATGCCAGGCCTGAGTAAAAAAAGGCTCAGGGACAATGCCCAGGCCTGAGTTCAAGCCTCAGGACAGGCACCAAAGAAGAAGAAGAAGGAGGGGAAGATGGAGGAGGAGGAATCCCAAGATAAATTATAATGGACTGTTTGTGAGAGAAAATTTAAGTCTATCTGTGCCTTGGTAAAGCTAAGTCCAGCAAAGGAAAGAAGATATGAGGGTAGAGGTAGAGATAGTTCCTTCCCTCTGTCCTCGGTAGTGTCTACTGGCTTCCTGTGAAGTTTGACGATAATGAACATTAAAATCCCGTCATTCAGTGTGAGGGATGACATTCATTGAGCAGCATGGGGTCATTATATCCCCCACACACACATGAATTGATTATTTTCTGGCATGAATTTTTGTAGTCTTTTTAATTCCAATTGATTAGGAAGAGACTCAGGGACTGTTGGGAAACACACAGTGAATGCCTGTTATTTTATTTTATTCATTGCTGAAAAGGGAGGGGGGGGAGGGAATCCCTTTGCAAGGTAGGGAGTCAATGCCTGGCCTTTACAAAGGTCTCATCCTTCCTCTTCCTGCGCATGTTTCTCGGCTCTCAGTGGAACCGGAATTCAAGTACGTGGGGAACATGCATGGCAACGAGGTGCTGGGCCGAGAACTGCTCCTGCAGCTGGCTGAGTTCCTGTGTGAGGAGTTCCGGAACCAGAACCCACGCATCCTGCGGCTCATCCATGACACCCGCATCCATATCCTGCCCTCCATGAACCCCGATGGCTACGAGGTGGCAGCTGCCCAGGTTGGAAGCAACTCACAAAATAAATGCTAGTAGACAATAGGTTCTTTGCCCCATTGTAAATATCACTCAACAATGAGCAATGAGCTGGGTACCAGTGGCTCACGCCTGCAGTCCTAGCAACTCAGGAGGCTGAGATCTGAGAACCATGATTGGAAACCAGCCTGAGCAGAAAAATCTTTGAGACTCCTATACAATTAACCAGCCAAAAAAAAAAAAAAAAAAAGCTGGAAGTGAATGTGTGGCTCAAGTGCCAGACTCAGTGAAAAAGTCAAGCAAGAACTGCAGGCCTTGAGTTCAGGACTCATTACAGGCACATAGCATGACAACACTGTAAACTGAACTGTGCAATGGGAATGGTATCAATGGGAATTATATGCAATGGGAATGATGTGCAATGGGAATGTTGTGCCTTTCTTGAATTTTTATCTTGAACTGTAAATGTCCTTCACATGTTCACACGCCACCTCCATTTGGGGATATATCAAAGACAAGGAGTTTTCCCCCAATTTGAGAGTGGGGAGTTTGTTATAATTCCTCGTGGTATTTTCATAGGATTTGTTCCTCTACTAATGTAGCAGTCAGCATTTCTGTTCTTTATTTTGGAGAGAAAGACAGATAAGACAATGTCTGGGCCTTTTCTTTCCTAACATAGATTCAAAGTGTCAGTATGTTTTACTTTAAGTCAGTAGTTCTCCCTTAGGGCTATGCTTTCAGAATTAAAAGACACTTAACAGATTTCTAGGGTCCATCCTAAGACTACTAAATTAGAAATGTCAAGGCTGAGTCCAGGCTTCTTTCTGCCTTACATGATAGCTGCATTACTTTTAAAGCTCTGTCTAAAAAAAATTTTTGGAGGTGGTGTTATTAAAGTAAGGTGTGTGTGTGTGTGTGTGTGTGTGTGTGTGTGTGTGTGTGTGTGTGTGTGTGTGTGTGTGTGTGTGTGTGTGTGTGTGTGTGTGTGTGTGTGTGTGTGTGTGTGTGTGTGTGTGTGTGTGTGGTGTGTGTGTGTGTGTGTGTGTGTGTGTGTGTGTACTCAGAGCCTAGGTGCTGTCCCTAAGCTTTTTTGCTCAAGGCTTGTGCTCAAGGCTAGAACCACAGCTCCACTCCTGGCTTTTGTAGTGCTTAACCGGAGATGAGTCTCACAGACTATGCTTACCAGGCTGGCTTTGAACTGCAATCCTCATATCTCAGCCTCCTGAGTAGGTAAGATTACAGGTGAGCCACTGATGCCCAGCTGAAGTAAGGCATATTTTAAACTTACCTGAGAATATGGCTGCTGTGGAGATAAGTGGTTGGCAGATATAGAAATAGAGCCAGGACGTTGACTCAACCATAAACCACTCATGCAGGCACACAATTTCCTGATTAAATAGCTCAACAAATGAAAAAGAAAACTTTGCGTGACTGCTGGAAACTCCAGAGGTGTCCATTATCATGGCTCAAGGCCTGAGTTTCCATAGAGCAGGAAAAATAGGGAGGATGCAGGGAAAATCCCAACTTAATGTCATTTTTTTCCTGTATATAGTGAGGAGTGTACTGGAGAACCCATGTTTTTTGTGGTAGATGGAATGAGAATGAGGAAAGAAATCCTTAGCCCACCGTGGTCTAAATATACCTCTGGGAAGCCTAGCTCTGTTTGCTTGGTATGTACGTGTCCCAAGAGAGCAGACCTTGAACTTAAACCCGAGAAGACCCAGGTGGTTTTCAGGTAACACGGATACCCTCTCATAGGAAAGCAGTCCACGTGGTTGTACAATGAGACTCACCTAGCACCTGACTTTGTTTTTTGCTGGTCCTGGGGCTTAAACTCAGGGCCTGGGATCTGTCCTTGAGCCTCTCTGTACTCAAGACTAGCATTCTACCACTTGAACCACAGTGCCACTCTTGGCTTTTTCTGTTTATGTGGTACTGAGGAATTGAACCCAGGGCTTCATGCATGTTAGGCAAGCACTCTACCTGTAAGCCACATTCCCAGCCAGCACCTGACTTTAAAGCCAGATAGTACAAGACTATAAAGGTAGGCAGAATAATAGTCTCCCAAAGATGTCTGCATCCTAATCCCCAGAACTGACAAATATGTTATATTATTCAATGAGTGGAAATTAAGGATGCAGATGGAATAAAGGTTGCTAATGATTTAACCTAAGCTATCCTGGATTGCTTGAGTGGCCCCAATACAATCTATGGCAAGCCTCCTTTATGTGTGGAAGAGGAAGAGTGAAGGTTAGAATCAGAGAGAGATTTGAAGATGTTATGCTGATAGCTCTGAAGATAGAAGGGACCATGAACCTAGGAATGTAGATGGCTTCTAGAAGCTAGAAACATCAGGAAACAGATTCCTTTAGAACCCTCTTGAGGAACAAGCCCTACTGACACCATGATTTTAATCCTGGGAGACCCATTTCAATTTTCTGACTTCTAAAACTGTAAGATAATTGTTCATGTTATTTTGTTATAATAGCTATGGAAAGCTAAGATAGTTCATCAACTGGTGAATGGATGAGCAAAACATGACAAATCCCTATAATGGAGCTACCTTAGCAATAAAAAAGAATGAAACTAATATATGCTACAGAAGTAACCCTCAAAAAAACATGCCCAAACCAGGTGCCATTGATTCATGCTTGTAATCCTAGCCACTCAGGAGGCTGAGATCTAAGGATCAGTTCAAAGCCAACCCAAGCAGGAAAATCCATGAGACTCTTATCTCCAGTTAACTACCAAAAAGCTGGAAATGGTGCTGTGCCAAAGTGGTAGAGCACTAATCTTGATCATAAAACCTGAGGGACAGTGCCTAGACCTGA
Organism: Dipodomys merriami; assembly: GCF_024711535.1. Classification (NCBI taxonomy): domain Eukaryota; kingdom Metazoa; phylum Chordata; class Mammalia; order Rodentia; family Heteromyidae; genus Dipodomys; species Dipodomys merriami. Next base: position 19,709 of record NW_027204636.1, read on the forward strand.
GTTCAAGCCCCAGGACTGGCACCAAAAAAAAAAGTGGGAAACAGAAAAGCAAACAATATATGATCCTTCTTATGTGACAAATACAGAAAATGTGAGTCTCTGGAGGAAGAGGGTGATTCCTTAAGTTTGGGTTGGATGAGAGGATTTATTTGAATAAGAATGAGATTTCTTCTTAAGAAATAAAAATATTCTAAAATTAGATTTGGTAAGTATACCAAATTTGTTGAGTTGTACATATAGAGCAAGTAATTTTGTGTCATGTATATTATAGCTCAGTAAAACTATTTCTGAAAACCTAGGGTACCCATAATCTTGAAACACCTTACTTTTACTGGAGCTTCTCCTAGGATCCCCTAGGATTTCATTGTCTATTGGGAAACTTGAACCATACCACCAGGATTTTGGTAAGTTAAAAAAGAAAACGCTACATCATTTGCTAGATTAAACTAATAACTAAAAGAGTTATACACTATTCTTCAGATTGAAGATTTAGCCTGAAACCTTCACTTTCCATTTCTCTGCTTTCTCCCCAGGGCCCATACATGTCTGGGTATCTGGTTGGCAGGAACAATGCAAATGGAGTGGACCTGAACCGCAACTTTCCTGATCTCAATACCTACTTCTATTACAACGAGAAGTATGGAGGTCCCAACCACCACTTGCCACTTCCAGACAACTGGAAAAGTCAGGTAGGAGATAAGAAATATGACAACAGAAGCAGATAAATCAGCACCTAAAATTTCTGACAGAGTGCTAAACAGTCAACAAAACAAGCAAGAATTAAGCATCAATGTATGTCTGTGTTAGTTTGTGCAAAACAATAACCAGGTATTATGCTTCTTCATATCTGTTCTTTTCCCCAGCAATGAGCCTTTCAGGGGCCCCAAGCTCATTGCCTGGTTGCGGTTAGTGAAAACAGTATTATATAGTTGCATGGCACTTAATGATTTCATGTTCTTTCATAGCCATTGTTTCAGTTGATTATCATAATACTGTACCATGAATTATTAAGCAGTGTTATTCATCCCTATTTCATGCACTTTATATGTTACAATATAGCAGGAAGAGGTTGAAAAAAAATTACAAGTATCCCCAGCTACTAGGGAAGGAGAAGCAGGAAGACTGTGAGTTTGAAGCCAGCCTAGGCAAAGTTAGCAAGATCTTATCTCAAAAACAAAAACAAAATAAAAACTCAAAACAAAAGAGCTGTGGATATAGTTCAAGTGGCAGTGGGTTTACTAGATGAAACCATGAGTTTGATCCCACGTGCTTCAAAAGGAAGGGAGGGAGGGAGGGAAAGTGGGAGGGAAGCAAGGAAGGAAGGAAAGACCATTACTATAAACTAATGACATTCAGATTCATTTACTAGAAACCCTAAATGTCTGCAGAAGTGTCTGGTGTAGTGGGTAATTTGTGAAACCTTTTCCCAGGGGTGATAAAGAAACCAAACTGGAGCTTTGAAACTCTCATATCCATTTTCAGAGTGCCTGTTTGTTTGCTCGCTTCTTCCTCCCTCCCTCCCTCCCTCTCTCTTCCTCTTTTCCTCCTCTCTCTTCCTCCTTCTCCTCTTCTCTCTTTCTCTGTCTGTCTGTCTGTCTGTCTGTCTGTCTGTCTGTCTGTCTGTCTGTCTGTCTCTCCTCCTCACAGGTGGAACCTGAGACTCGGGCTGTGATCCAGTGGATACGCTCCTTCAACTTTGTCCTCTCGGCTAATCTCCATGGAGGGGCAGTGGTGGCCAATTACCCATATGACAAGTCCCTTGAGCATCGGTCCCGAAGCTCCCATCACTCTTCCAATTCCCCCACTCCTGATGACAAGCTTTTCCAAAAGGTACAGAATGACAGCTCATCTACCCAGGGAACTTGGGGCTGAGACAATGAGCTTGAAGTCAGTGACACAGGGCTCCCTTAACAAGAGCTCTGCAAAAAGCAAACACCCCCTACTTGTGAGGGACTGTCTAGTAAGATACATTTTGCTTTGAATGGTAAGCCATATATTGATGAAACTTTGGAAAAAGGAGAGCTGCATAGTATACTTCCCATGACATAAAAAATATTTGGCAAGAAACATGCCAAAAAACTAATTACACTGGTTGTTAAATTAGTGGAACTAATTTGAATTTGGAGGATTCTAATTTACAATTTTAAGATGATAATCCAGTGTTAATTAAAAAATAAGCCATGTACATGAAAAAGGTTGAAACAGTAAAGCAATAGAATATAAATTATATATTAAAATCTATATACTAATATTAAAATGCATTTTTATGATATAATTATTTTATAATAAAACACTAGACTATAAAATTAGAATTATACGTAACTATATCAATATGTTATAAGTAATTATTTATAATGAAGATTATTATTTATAATGAGGATTATAGGCTTAAGCTACTATCCCTAGACTCAACACACATCTTTCACCCAACAAAATATAATACTTTTCCTAATTTACTCATTCTTTGATTTTTAAAAAATAAACTACTACTAAAAAATTTGCACAACTAAAAAGGACATTCTGTATCATCTAATGTCACTCTTCCCTTTGCATGTAAAGACACTTAGTGTCAAGAGAGTGGAAAAACCAGAGTACAGATGTCCTACCTAGTCCATGTCTCTCTCTCTCTCTCTCTCTCTCTCTCTCTCTTTCTCTCTCTCTCTCTCTCTCTCTCTCTCTCTCTCTCTCTCTCTCTCTCACACACACACACACACACACACACACACACACACACACACTGTCTCTGATCATATTTTCTTTTCCTAACACATATAATCAGTTGTTTAGATGTGTGAGTGGCTTGGATCTACACAGTTCAAGGTTGAGCGTTGACACGAGGTCATTTTCTGCCTGCACTTCCTCAGCTGGCCAAGGTGTACTCCTACGCACATGGATGGATGTACCAGGGCTGGAACTGTGGGGATTACTTCCCAGATGGCATCACCAACGGGGCTTCCTGGTATTCACTCAGCAAGGGTGAGGAGAATCCTGGGAATTGCATGTGCTGAAGTAGAACAGTGCCCCTTTTCTGTCTGAATGGCCAGTTTTAGAACTTCACATTCCAGTGGGCTTTGGGAACAGGAGGGACAAAAAGGGAAATTAAATTATGAGAGAAGATGCAGATGACAAAATATGCATTAGTGAAAAGAAAACTGGAATGAGAAAGGCATGTGAACTGGGAACTTGGGGAGAGATGGTGAGGGAGGAAAATAAACGGTGGTTGATGTAGTATAGGAGGGAATGGGAGGGATGTGGACCGATTGTGATAAAGAGAAGCACTGGGGGGGAGTCAGTTGTACCAATCTACCACTGCCCTCTTCATCCTAGGAATGCAAGACTTTAATTATCTCCACACCAACTGCTTTGAGATCACATTAGAACTGAGTTGCAATAAGTTTCCTCGCCAGGAGGAATTACAGCGAGAGTGGCTGGGTAACCGGGAAGCTCTAATCCAATTCTTGGAACAGGTAAAACCTCATTTTCCAACTTTCCTGGTTATATAAGGAGAAGTGTTTCCCAGTGGTTGGTGTTGCAGGCCTGACTTTAACTCTCACTTGATACAATGAATGTGGGTTGCTTCTACGAGTGCGATGTGTTTAGTCCAATTTTTAGTACAACTATAAGCTGGGGATTATGAATAAACAAGCCAACTAAGACACTGATCACATGCCCCTGTCCATAAGGAACTGACATTCTGTTAAGTAAATTTTATGGCATGTTGAAGAGAAATGCTGAAGAAGAAGGTTTTACAGAGAAGCTGTCTTTTAACAAAGACTTCAGGAAGTTGAGGGAGAGG
>NW_027204637.1:0-23481 GCF_024711535.1 Dipodomys merriami
ATATTTTTCATTGTTAAAATCCTGGGGAGGGAAGGAAGATCACAGTTTCTTTGCCAAAATACTAGAATGCAATAGTCATTTTCACTGATCAGTTTTACCAAATAATGTGTCTTGTCCTTGATGGACTTTTCATCTTCCATAATATTAGATGAATGAAACTATAAATAGGGGGAAAGCAACCACAGAGTAGCAAGTTTATCACAATGACAAATATAAATTGTCCACTTTCGACCTAATGAAAACAGTTGCCTGAAGCATTAAAAACTTGAATAAATACTTGGAGATTCTTCCACTTTATACAAAGTTGTTTTTTTCTTAATTCCTTTTTTTTTCTTTTTTTTTTTCTTTTTGGTTGTTCGTTGGGCTTGAATTTTTACCCTGGGGGCAGTCCCAGAGCTATTCAGCTCAAGGAGAGCGCACTACCACTTGAGACACAGCACCACTTCTGGTTTCCTGGTGGTCATTTGGAGGTAAGTCTCACCAACTTTCCTGCTTAGACTGGCTTTTAAATGAATTGCTCAGATCTCAGCTTCCTGAGTACTAGTACTACAGACATGAGCCACCAGCACCCGGCCAAAATAGTATTTTCTTTTCAGTTTGGCTAGTTTGAATGATTACCAAGGAAAAAATATAGAACCTAAAATTTTTAGCTTGTGCTAAAATTTGCAATAGTTTTGCCGTAAAGAATAGTGAAATATTTAGAATTACATATTTTGAAAAATGCAGCTGGTTAGCTATTATTGATTTAAAATACTACAGCATATCTTTTTTGGTAGACACTGAAGTCAGTTCAGAACTTGTTGGTGAGCATTCTGCTCTGTGAGCCAAATCCTTCGGGACCTTTTTAATTTGATCATTGATTAATTAATTTGAAACTTACAAAGCATCTTTTGGTAACAATAAGTAAAATAAGCCTAAACTCCCGCCTTTTGTGTAATGGAAGAAATCGTAATATCTAGAATGTATAAACTCAAAAAATTAAACACCCGTGGGGGAGAGACATGCAAAGCAAAAAAAAAAAAAATCTTCTGAATATGTTAGAAACAATCTCAAGAAAGAAGAACCGTTTGAATCTTTATCTTGGGGTTCATTTCACCTAATACCAACTTATCTGCTCTTTTCTGCTTCTTTCAAACATATATACTAGTTATTGCAAATAAGGGACCTATGTTTCTTTGCGCCTGGCTAACTTCACTTAATATAATTATGACCCCTGTTTTCACTGTATTTGATGTTGGTATAATTTGTGAAGGGGAAGGGAAAAAACAAATAATTTAAATAGAGATACAGGTGGACACATTGTTACAGTGAAATGCACAAGTCTTTATGTGAAAAACGAACTTTAGAACTTTGGCCTGGGGAAATTGGGAAGGTGGAGGGTGAAAGGTGGGAGATGAGAAGGGATGGGAAGGCGAAACATAAGAGGAAGCAATAATGCTTGATAAAAAATGTACTCAATAACTTGCCCATGTAATTGTAACCTCTCTGTATTGTATTTTCACAATAAATAAATATGAAATTCCCAAAGATCAATAATCTTATTAATAAATAGGCAAGTGAATTGACTAGATAGGTCCAAAAAAGATATAGATGTCTAAGGAATACCCGAAAAATATTCTACATCTTTAGTAATCAAGGAAATGCAAATCAAATCTATGTTGAAGTTCCATCTCTACATAATCAGAATGTCTATTATCAAAGAAAACACAAATACCAGAAAGGAGTTGGGGAAAGGTACTCTACACAATGTTGGCAACTTAGAGAATCAGTGTAGCCACAACAGAAATCAGTGTGGAAGTTCCACCCAAGAAAACCTATATATACACTTGAAGAAACATAAGTCAGCCTTATGGTAGAGCTATCTGTACACACATTTTTTACACATTCCAAATAGTCATGTTCTACAATAAGCCACCACAGGTAGAAAAGTATGTAAAACTGTTATCTCCAATTAACAATAAAAATAAATCTGAGAGTAGAGCTGTAGATCAACTGGCAGAGTACCAGCCTTGATGGAAAAAATGCCAAGCAAGAGATGAAGGCCATAAGTTCAAGCCTCAGGACTGCCAAACACACACACACACACACACACACACACACACACACACACACACACACACACACACACACACACACACACACAAACCAATGCTACCTATATTCTTTTAGCCAAACTTCTTATTCTCTTATGATTCATGCACCTATGACAGAGCTAAATACAATGAGAAAGAGATATTTATAATGATAAACTTTTCACCTAACATCTGTTTTCATGGTATTTGATGTTGTTATAATTTGTGGAGGGAAGGGAAAAAACACGTTGTTTAAAAAGTGATACAGGTAGACTCATTGCAACAATGAGATGTACAAATTGTTATGTCAAAAAACCAATTTTACAACTTTGGCAGGGGTGGGGATGAGAAGGGATGGGAAGGGGAAACAAAAGAGGAGGCAACAATGCTTGATAAGAAATGTACTCATGGGCTGGGAAGGTGGCTCAGTGGTTGAGCACTTGCCTTGCATGCATGAGGCCCTGGGTTCAATTCCTCAGCACCACCTAAGCAGGAAAAAAAAGCCAAAGTGGCACTGTGGCTCAAGTGGTAGAGTGCTAGCCTTGAGCTGAAGGGCAGAGGGACAGCACCCAGGCCCAGAGTTCAGGCCCCACGACCGGACCCCCCCACCAAAAAAAAAAAAAAAAGAAAAAGAAATGTACTCATTATCTTGCCCATGTAATTGTAACCCCTCTGTATAGTATTTTCAATAGAAAAAGAATAATTTACAAAATTCAAAAAAGAAAAGGTAAACTTTTACTGAAGAACCCAGGTATATTTCTTGTGTTGTTTTGTTTTTGTTGTCACTGGACTTGATCTCACAACCTGAGTGCTGTCCCTGAGGTTTTTACGCTCAAGGTTGATTCTCCACAACTTGGAGCTACAGTTCCACTTCTGGTTTTGTGGTAGTTCATTGGAGATACAGAGTCTTAACAACTCAGTCTTCCACATGCTGATTTCTAACTGCAACTCTCAGATTTCAGCTTCCTGAATTGGTAGGATTACAGGCCTGGTCCGCCAACGCTGAGCCAGAACCTGAGTATTTTCACCACTGATCATTGAAAGAGTTCAATTCTTTTTCCTCCAGACTGCTTGCCACGCACATTTCTCTCTGGATGGCAATTGAGCAAATAGAGAGTTTCCAGTAGTTCACACCTACACATCCTAGCTACTGAAAAGTCTGAGATCTGAGGATAGTGGTTTAAAGCCAGCCCAGACAGCAAAATCTGGGAGACTTTTAGTGCCACTTATCCACAAAAACATCTGTATGTTGAACTATGGCTCAAAAAGTAGAGCTCTACCTTGATCAAATACCCCTGGGATAGACCTCAGGCCCTGAGTTCAAACCCCAAGACAAGCGCACAGGCATATGCATGCGAATGTGTGCTCGCTAGCGCGCAAACACACACACACACACACACACACACACACACACACACACACACACACACACACACAATTTTATAACCGAGTTCTCAAACCTAGCAAGGTGCCATCCTAATCCCTTAATGTCCTGCTATGCTATGGAATTAGAAAAGCCTAACCTCTGGCTTGGGCTGCAATCCCTGCTGGTAAACAGCATCTGGAGGGATGAAGTAGCTCTGAGCCTAGACTGACTCACGCAGACCAGAAGCAGGAGTGAGGTCGTACAGGCAAGTCGCCCCTACTCACCCAGAGTGGAAAGGGGAGTGAGGTGACATGGACACATGGCCCCACTCACCCAGACCAGAAGTAGGAGTAAGGTTACACAAACATGAGGTCCCCACTCACTCAAACTAGAAGGAGGAGTGAGGTGACAAAGGCATGCGGCCCCCACTTACTCCATTTACTCCCTCTTCTCCAGGAGGGGAAGCAGGAGTGAGGTGACACAGACACACAACAACTACTTAGCCAGACCAGAAGCAGCAGTGTGGTGGTGCAAGAATGTAGCCCCCACTCACCCTGACCAGAATCAGGAGTGAGGTGGTACAGGCACATGGTCCTTACCCACCCAGACCGGAAGCAGGAGTGAGGTGACACAGGCATGGGCCGAACTTTCAGTCAGGAAACAGAAGTGAGGTGATGGTCTCATGCCACACCAAACGAGCCTTGAGAACCATGGAAGCCCCCTGAGGAGGAAGGCACAGTTCAGAGACCATCCAGCCTTCTCTCCTGCCTTTTGTGAAGGCCTGCTTGGTTTCATGGTGCACTCAGAAGGTCATAGGGCTCGAGCCATGGATGCCGCTGTCCTTTTCCCACTGGTATTGCACCTGCTGCAGCTACAGTAGCAAACTCAAGAAGTTCTAATTCACAGAATGTATACTATGAACCATTAATGTCTCCAGGTACCATGTGCCACTTGCTAGTCACTTAATAAAAGAGTTGCCAATGTCTTCAGTGTTCACTGACTTGTAAAAATGCTGGGTTGGGAATCTTAATATTACTGATTGTCTTTTAATTCCTAGGAATGATGATTTTTTAAAATGCCCATTCTGTGTTCTATATCTACTAAAAGACTTGTGCAAAGATCAAATTACTTACAGCCTGGTTGTTAAGAGTATAGACTCAGGGACTGGGAAGGTGGATCAGTGGTAGAGTGCTTGCCTTGCATGCCTGAGGACCTCGGTTCCATTCCTCAGCACCACATAAGCAAAAAGAAAAAGCCAGAACTGGCACTGTGGCTCAAGTGGTAGAGTGCTAGCCTTGAACTGAAGAGCTAAGGGACAGTGCCCAGGCCCAGAGTTCAGGCTCCACGACCGGACCAAAAAAATAAAAAGTAAAAGATATAGACTCAGATTCAAATAAATTCAAATTCAATTTTGTCTACTTACTGGGTTTTGGTTAAAGAGGAAGGCACTATAACACTGAGCTTTATTCACTTTTGTACATATGTGAATTGAGCCTGGGACAGGTAACTCATGCCTATAATCTTACTCAGGAAACTGAGAGGGAAGGATTGTGTTTCAAAGCCAGCCCCGGCAGAACAGGCCCTATGAAATTTTTAGTTCCAATTAATCCCTCAAAAACCAGAAGTGGGATGAGAAGGTGGCTCAAGCATGCTTGCCTTGCATGCATGAGGCCCTAGGTTCGAATTCTCAGCACCACATAAGCAGAAAAAGCCAGAAGTGGCACTATGGCTCAAATGTTAGAGTGCTAGTCCTAACCTGAAGAGATGAGACACAGCACCCAGTCCCAGTGTTCAGGCCCCATGAACAACAACAACAAACTCCATGACCAACTAAACAAAAACAAAATCAGAAGTGCAGCTGTGGTTCAAGTGGTAGAGTGCTAGAAAGTGGATCAGGAACAGGCCCTGAGTTCAAGTCCCACAATGTACCAGAAAAAAACAAAGAAAGAAAGACAGAACGAAAGACAGAAAGAAAGAAAGAAGGAAAGAAAGAAGGAAAGAAAGAAGGAAAGAAAGAAAGAAATGCAATTGGATACTGGTATTTCCCATCTCCTAGGGTTTATGAATATTCAATAAACAAAATTTATTGAGCATTTCCTATTGAAAAGAGGGATTTTGTCTAACCATTAACTGATTTATGATGCTGCAGAGCATGCAATGGATACCCTCTACTTCAGTGGAAAGTTGAATGTAAATTTTGTGAGTCCTATTTGAATAGCTGGTGAGAAGCCAAATTGATGAGCCACAGACTCTTCTGAAAAATGGTTTCCTAAGGAAGATTCAGTTTCCCACATGTCAGTTTGCCTTTCTGCTTCTAGTCAGAAAATCTCTAAGGCTCAGGAAAGGATTCAAGCTCTCTGTTAAACCATGCTGTAGCCATTTTTATTTTTATTAAATGAATAAGTACTCTAGACATAGGTGGATCCTGCCTATTATCCTCCCTGCATAGGAAGCTGAGATTTTGAGGATCATGATTTCATACCAGCCCAGGCAAAAAAGTCCATAAGACTTGTCTCAATTAAGCAGTGATAAACCCAGAAGAAGAGGTGTGGCTTAATAATTAAAGTATCATTCCTAAGGAAAAAGCTCTGTTTAAGTTGCCCTAATGCTTCAGGTCATAGGTTGGGACATTGCCACCTACAATACTGCTGGACCCTGCCTTCCCTTGGTGTGATGGCCTACAGCCTGGCTTTCACTCCTGTGCATATAGTCTGTTTGGCCATCGACATTGGGGGTGGCATGATCCGTTTATGGAATATACTGCCCATAAAAACTAACTATGATGTAAACAAAGTTTGACAAGTTGTTAAGTCCAAAGGTACAGTGGTAAGGATGATTACTATTTAGCTTTTTTTTGGGGGGGGGGTCCTGTCGTGGGGCCTGAACTCTGGGCCTGGGCACTGTCCCTCAGCTCTTCAGCTCAAGGCTAGCACACTATCACTTGAGCCACAGTGCCACTTCTGGCTTTTTTCTTTTGGCTTATGTGGTGCTGAGTAATTGAACCCAGGGCCTCATGCATGCAAGGCAGGCGCTCTACCACTGAGCCACCTTCCTAGCCCTAGCTTTTTTCTTTAAATAGTTAATTGCTTTTTGAAGTTTATTTGCTTATTTAATCTAGGAAATCAAAAGTTAATATTTGGGTTTTTGGTGAAATTTGAAACTAGGCAATTAAAAACACTCATTGTCCTCAAATTGAACATTTAAAATTATTAAAACTTTGTTCATTTGTTTTAGTTGTCAGAAATTTGAGCCACGCATGGGAGCTCATACTTGTAATGCTAGCTGCTGGGTCTTGACTGATAGAGGATTATGATTTGAGGATAGCCCAGGGAAACATTCACAATATTGGATCTAAATCAATATCTGAACCCAATGCATTGTGCTTTATATTTCATCTACTCAGAAAAGGTAAAAAGAAGGATTGTGAACCATGCTAGCATGGTCATAAACAGAAAACCCTGCCATAAAAATGGATAAAGCAGGGCTGGGAAGGTGGCTCAGTGGTAGAGCGCTTGCCTTACATGCATGAGGCCCTGTGTTCAATTCCTCAGCACCAAATAAGCAGAATAAAAAAAGCCGGAAGTGGAACTGTGGCTCAAGTGGTAGAGTGCTAGCCTTGAGCTGAAGAGCTGAGGGACAGTGGCCAGGCCCAGAGTTCAGCCCCCCCTCCCAAAAAAATAAGGCTAAAGCAGAGCTGGGCTCAGGTGGCTCATGCCAGGAAGCTACTCAGAATGTTGAGATCTGAAGATCACAGTTCAAACCCAGTCTAGGCAGGAAAGTCTGAGAGACTCTTATCTCCATTAAACCACCAGAAAATCAGAAGTGGCACTGTGGCTCAAACAATAGAGCACTTGCCTTGAGCTTAAGAGTGCAAGGACTGTCTCCAGGCCCAGAATTCAAGACACATGACCAACAAAAACAAAAGTGACTAAAGCAAAAAGAGCAGGTATGTGGCTCACCTTTTCAGGACCTACCTTAAGTGCATGAAGCCCTTAATTTAACTGCTAGTATAGAATGGAGGAAAGGATATGAAGAAAAGAAGTAAGGGAGGAATTATGATATAATCAAATACTGGAATGATAAGTATTAAATAAAGAGATTACAGGTATTTTATATTAAAAGATACTGATTGTTTACTAAAAGGAAATTATAAAATGTGGAATTAAGGCTGAAATACAGATACAACTTTTGTTTTTCTGTAAAATGATACTTATGTGTCCCTTTAGTTTAAAAGTAGTAAATGAGTTTAAAACAATATGAGTGGTTAGAAATGAATCATTATTTCTTATCAATTTTTCTGCTATATTCACCACTTAAAAAATCCAAACAATGTTGATCATTTTAATTATTAATTCATTAATTTAATCTTTCATCTTTAGTGTATAGTCTATTGTGCACATCACTTAAATGTTTGAACTCTTTTCGTTTGTTTGTTTTTTGTCCATCATGGATCTTGAACTCTGGCCTGAGCACTGTCCCTTCGCTCTTCACCTCAAGGCTAGCACTCTACCACTTGAGCCACAGAGCCACTTCTGGCTTTTTCTGCTTATGTGGTACTGAGGAATTGAACCCAAAGATTCAACATGCAAGGCAAGCACTCTAGTACTGAGACAACTTCCCAGCCCTGATCTCTATTTTTCCTTCAGACATGGGACTTGACCACAGGGCATGGGTACTGTCCCAGAACTCCTTTGCTCAATGCTAGTACTCTACCATACCAGTTGAAACCACAGTGCCATTTCTTGTTTTTAATGGTTAATTGTAAATAGCAGTCTCATGGGAACTTTTCGGCCCAGGCTGTCTTTAAAACACCAAATTCATTTCTCAGCCTCCTGAAATGGTAGGATTACAGGTATAAGCCACCTGAACCCAGCTCCTCATTTTTTTTAATGTTATATGTTTAGTTCCCCCTCAAATACATACAAAGTGAGATGCAAATTAACTTTAAATGAACCACCAATTGAGGATGTTGAGATTACAAGTGATTGCAATTTTTTTTACATTCTTTTATATGTGGGCCTTGAACTCAGGGCCTGGGGGCAGTCCCTGTTCTTTTGTGCTCAAGGCTATCACTATACCAGTTTGAACCAGTGCTGCTACCAGTTTCTTGCTAACCAGTTTATGAGATAATAGTCTCACAGACTTTCTTACGCAGGTTGTCTTTAAAGCTCAAATATCAGATCTCAGCCTCCTGTGGTGCTATGATTACAGGCATGAGCCACTGGCACCAGATTTTTAAAAAAGGGACAACAATTCATATGCCAGAAGCTTTGACTTATGCCTATAATACTACCTACTCTAGAGGCTGAGATCTGAAGATGATGATTTGAATCTAGTGGTGCAAAAATGTCTCTGTGAATCTTTTATCTCCCATAAACTGTTCAAGAAAATCCAGAAGTGAAGCTTTGGCTCAAGTGGTAGAGTGTACACTTGAGCAAAAAAGAAGCTCAAGGATAGTACCTAGATCCTGCAATCAAACTCCATTCTTACACACACGCACACACAAACACACACACACACACACAAACATACACACACACACACACACACACACACAAACCCAAAAGCAAATAGAAAATATGAAGAAATCAATGAAAAATTTTAATATTGTAAGGACTTTTGGGTTTAGAGTTATGACTTAGTTGGTAGGACAATAGCTGTTGATTGAAACTATCATGTACCAAGGACATAAAAATGGAATTATCTGCTCTGTATTTTCCTATTCTCATATGTTCTTATTAGGGAACTCTCTTCTTTTTAAAAAAATTGTTTTAGCGGTGATATGTATGTCAGGTAACTAGTACATTTCCTTCCTTTTACGTAATCTCATCTGTTCCCCCATTCTCTTCCATACCCTCTCTCCCATCTTGACCCTTGACTTGCATGGTTCACTTTCATCAATGTCCAGTACAGACAGAGGGCTCTGCTGCTGCAATATTCTGTGTCCTTCCCCCATCTTCCCTGTATATTATGTGAAGAATACAGACTCATCAGAAAATGAAAAGACAAATTAAGAAAAGTCCCTTTGTTTTCTTATTGGAACTCATATATATATACAGAGAGAGAGAGAGAGAGAGAGAGAGAGAGAGAGAGAGAGAGAGAGAGAGAGAGAGAGAGAGAGAGAGAGAGAGAGAGAGAGAGAGAATTATATAGAAAAGGTGCTTGAGTATTACAACTTGGTGATTTTCGCCAAAGGCTTCCTCTTCTGTTCTTACTATATATGATGCCTAGAGTCCTGTACAGTATGTCATATCCCATTGTGTTTTAAACCTTTCTTTTGCATATCAGGGGAAAATGTACCATTTGTCAATTTGATGTTGGTTAACTTTCTTAATATGATTTATTCTAGTGTCCTCCATTTCCCTGCAAATTTCATTATTTTATCCTTTCTAATGGCTCTGTAAAATTTCATTGTATATAGAGAGCATAATTATTGGTTCCATTCATTTATTGTGGGGCATCTGGGTTGTGTACATTTCTTGTCACTGTGAATTGAGCAGCAAGGAACATGGTTGTGCAAATGTCCTTGCCATTTTCTAGTTTCTCCACTTCCCCACCATCATTTGCTGTCTGAATTCAAGATATTTGGATAAGATGGTATCTCAGGATTACTTTGATATTTATTTTCTTTATGGCCTGGGATGATGAACCTTTCCTGAGATGTTTCTTTGCCATTCTTACCTCTTCTTCTGAGAAGTCTCTCCTTAGCTCCTCTGCCAATTTGGTGATTGGTTTATAAGTTTTGGGTGGTGTAGTTTCCTGAGATCCATGTATACATTGAAAATTAGCCCTTTGTCTAATGTATTGCAGGTAAATATCTTTTCCCAATTTGTTGGCTGTCTTTTTAGTTTAGTGGCTATGTCCCTAGCCTGTGTAGGTTTTTTCATGTGATGTAGTCCCATTTGTTGGGTCTCTCTCCTACCTGTTGTGCCCCTGGAATTCTATTCAGGAAGTTCCTGCCAGTACCTATAAGTTCTTTTTTTTTTTTTTTTTTTTTTTTGGATCCGGTCATGGGCCTGAACTCTGGGCCTGGGCACTGTCCCTCAGCTCTTCAGCTCAAGGCTAGCGCTCTACCACTTGAGCCACAGCAACATTTCCGCGTTTTTTTCTTTTTGCTTATGTGGTGCTGAGGAATCGAACTCAGGGCCTCTGGCATGCAAGGCAAGCGCTCTACCACTGAGCCAACTTCCCAGCCCCAAGTTCTTTTTTTTTTTTAATGATTACTTTAATGGTAAAAATTTTATTTACTTTTATAAATACATCACAAGACAAAACTTTTCAAAAATACTTTCCCCCCCAAAAAAATTTTAAAAATAAAGGAAAGCTCGTAATAGGTAGGCAGACTGTCTTGAGTCCTCTTTTTGTTCTTAAGGAGAGCTCTCTGCAGTGTAGGACAGGACAATTGCCGCACACCCAATACTGCCATGGGTTTGGCCTTGGGGAGAGAAAAGGCCAGCCTGGACTGAGTGTACTCTCCTGGTCACGGCCATACTTACACGTTCTAGTATCTATAACACTATCTTTGATTATCTAGTATGGATCCTATTATAGTTGGGCTATGCTGTATACAATGTTAACCATTGAGAACATATATCTCTCTCTGCATATATGTCTGAATTATAAAGTATAAGTTGGACTCCAAGTTCAACAAACACAAGTTATTCTCTATGTGTTCCCAGTGTCCCTATGAGGATCTCTCAACAGCTGTTCATTTTTCCTGTTTAGATAACATTAAACACCATAGTTTTGCTAGGTCAAGAATAAAGATGAGGGGTGAAAATAAACTTTTGCCTTTAAATAGCTTATGATCCTCAACCCTAAAAGAGGAGTGAAATTAGAAAACATTTTGTTGTTGTTGTTGTCTCCAGAGCGATTACTCCATTACTGGTGAGGCCTGTGAGGTGTGGGGTACACTCCCAGCCTCCCCCATGCCTCAGGCAGGCGCGGCAGGTGGAGGCGCACACTGGGCCACCCCGTTCGCATCACAGGGCTCACAACGCAGGAAGGGGCCCACGTCACAGGCGGCCCGCGGAGCAGGGCCAGGGGGTGAGCAGAGCTGCCCCTAGCACGAGTGTGCCTGATGCATGGCAACCGTCGCAGGGGCCAACTGGAGTAAGTGGATACAGGGTCGAGGCACACAGTGCAAAATTGCGGGAAATGGAGCGCAACTACCAGTGCTCGGCATGCAGCTGCCCAGCTCGCACCTCAGCACCTATAAATTCTAATGTCATCCTTATTCTGTCTTATAGTAGTTTGGCTGATTTTAATGTAGGCAATCCATTTTGAGTTGATATTAGTGCAAGCAGAGATCCACTTCTAGTTTTCTGCCTATAAATGTCCAGTTTTCCCAACATCAATACTTGAAAAGGCTATGGTGTGTGTGTGTGTGTGTGTGTGTGTGTGTGTGTGTGTGTGTGTGTGTGTGTGTGTGTGTGTGTGTGGTGTGTGGGGGGGTCGTGGGGCTTGAACTCTGGGACTCGGAGCTACCCTTCAGCATTTCATCTCCAGGCTAGTACTTGAACCACAGTTCCACTTCCCATTTTCTTGTGGTTTATTGGAGCTAAGAGTCTCATGGACTTCCCTGGCCCTGCTGGCTTTCAACAACCATCCTCAGATCTCAGCCTTCTGAGTAGCTAGGATTAATGGCATGAGCCACAGGCACCCGGAAAGGCTATGTTTTTTCCACACTACATCTTTCGCTCTTTTGTCGAATATCAGATGATTGTAAGTATGTGGTTTTATTTATGTGGTCTTTTCATCTTTTTAAATACTTTTTTATTGTAAAAATAATGTGCAAAGCGGTTACAGTTACATAAGGTAGGTAATGAGTTCATTTCCTCTCAAGCATTGTTACCTCCTCCTTTGTATTCCCCCTACCATCCCTACCCTTCCACCTCCACAACTACTCCTTTCCATCCACCCTCCCCACTCCCTGCCTAAATTGTAAAGTTCGTTTTTGAACATAGTGTCTTGATCTCATTGTTAAAATTGGTCTATCCCTAGTTAAGCATTTGGATTTTTCCCTTCACCTCCCAATGCTAGAGAAATGTATATACAAGATACAGGGCACCAACATCAAAGAAACAAACAAAAAAAACACATAACTTAGGTTTCAAGATTGGGTGGAAGAATGATTACTGTTGACTTAATTTGATAAGTGTTCTTTAGTTTTTAATGGTAAGGCTTATTAACTCAAAGGGGGAGCAAAAACATTCAGAATAGTAGAATGTGGCTACTACTCATTTGATGTGTGTGGATAGATTATGATTAATAAAAATATATCTATTAACTCCCAGTGGTAGACTGCTATGCTAACTGGGAGGAGACTTTGGTAATGCCAGGGGTTTGAATACTGGTAATGAAGCAGAATATAAGGGGAGATCATTTGCTAAGGATGTAACTTCCTAGGCTCGTAACAAATACATTGTAGTAGAATGCTAAGTGATGATCAACTGAGCACCAAATTTTATTTGTTGACTTCTTTGTTTTGTGAAGTCCAGGGGTTTGAACCTAGAACCTGGGTGCTGTCCCTTAATTTTTTCTCAAGGCTAGTGTTCTACCAGTTGAACCTCAGCTTCATGTCCATAATTTTAGTGGATAATTGGAGATCAGTCTTTCCAATTTCCGCTTTGGGCTTGCTTCAAACCTGATCTTCAGGTATCAGCCTCCTGAGTAGCTCGCATTCCAGTTGTGAGCCACCAGAGCCTGGCTAGAATCACATGTTAAAAGTATTCACTAGGTGAATCAGACGTGTCTAGCTACTATTTGAGAACTTTGGTTCCAGTGGGTCATGTCAGATTTAGAATAACATCAGAATTTTTCTTCTTGTAACCTGCAGCATCCAATATCTATATCATTTATTCCGATCTTCATGTCTGATCTTTTTTTTCTTCATTGTACCTTTTTTTCTTACTTCACAAGCAAGCACGTCAGTGATGTTTTCCTTTTCTGAAGCAAGTTACGTCCTTTCCCATCACTGAGGAATGTACTTGCTGTTCTTACTGCCTGGAGTACCTGCTTCTAGTTAATTGCATGGATGATGGCTCTCAGGTTAATTGTCTCCTCCTCAAAGATATCTCCTCACATACCTGCTGTGAGGTTGTTGCCACAAAACTACCAATGTCATGTCCCTGATATATAGAAATTATCATTATGATTTCTGGTTTTATTTTCAGCATGAAATTGATGAGGTGAGAGCCACATTCACTTGTTTCTCCAACACCTATAATAGTGCCTGGACCTTAATGCTCAGGAGCCTTGCATGGGGATCAGCCTTTTCCAGCTCAATTTATCCTAGCTTCTGGTCAGGACAGCTCTTGAAGCTGATGTCTGGTGGTTAGCAGTCATTCCCTCTTGTTCTTTGTGCCTTTCTGTGTTGCTGAGTCCACCTCAGAGCAAGATCAGTGCCTGACACTTATTTGCTGCTATGGAAAGATTGGTATGACATCATACAAGTTATGGGAATTGTTTTGTGAAGCTGTGTGAGGAGACACATCCCCATACAAGTTCTCCAAGACAAGTGTTTCCCATGCCCAGGAGTGGATTCCACAATTCAGCATCCAAACTATCACCTACTCCCTGATGCACTCAGTGTATATTCCCATTTCCATTAAAAAAAGAAAAATTCAAGATATGCCTTTGATGATTTGTCATTGAATTACTGAAACAAAGTATATAATTTGGGGGCTGGGAAGGTGGCTCAGTGGTAGAGTGCTTGCCTTGCATGCATGAGGCCTTGGGTTCGATTCCTCAGCATCTCATAAGTAAAAAGAAAATAAGCCTGAAGTGGCACTGTGGCTCAAGTGGTAGAGTGCTAGCCTTGAGCTGAAGAGCTGAGGGATAGCGTCCAGGCCCAGAGTTCAAGCTGACAACCGGACCCCCCCAAAAAAAAAGTATATAATTTTATGTATTTGTAAGTCTTTGTCCATCTCTCTTGAGCCCTGGGCATATTTCTATGTGTTTGCAGCTTGGAAAGGGAAATAAGGTTTAATTCAGGATAGTCAAAAACATTTTGGGAGGGAATACCAACATTCCATCTGATGTTCTACAGATGGCCATCTTGGCAAAGGAACTAAGTAGACTGTTATAGCATAAGAGACTTGTCCTGATTTCTACTGACTTTCCTCTGGGGTCACAGAGAGTGATCCTAGTGCATATGTGTCCCTTGGCTACACCCGAGGGACCAGGTCTCCTCTGAAAATCTAATGGCATGGGGGTAAAAGAAATTAAAACACAGAACCCAGCTTCCCACATTACTAGGATTACAGGCCTAAGTCTCATATACTAACTCATAACAGCCTTTTTATACATCGTTTAGCCTTTTTCAATATATTCAACTCATAGACCGATATACAAATATATGTTAATATTTATTGATCTATTTATAATCAGTGTTATATCTAGAAACACAAAAATATATATTCAAATAATTATAATCAAAGTTATATTACCACTTTCCCCAATAATGTTTTACAGTAATATTATGTGAAAAAATGCTTACTATTGAAAATGTTAAAAGCCCTTGTAGTATGAAAAATCATATTCGATCTTATACATCATATAATATACTATATAAAATGTAATGAATATAGCATGTATTTCCATATATCTGATTTAATTACTTCCTGATGTTGTGTTTGTCCATCTATGTAAGCCTTCTTTCTTCTATTGATGATGGCTTATACTTTCCAGTGTCGATATTTCCTATGTATTTTGTCAAATATATTCAGCCCTAAGTAGATTTTTTATATTAACGGAGCCAAATTTTTCTTCAATATTTCCCAAAGCACAATGAATATGTATAGAGGCTTGAACTCATTGTTGGAAGAAAGTCCCACATACCACTATAAGTATTGTAGCATTTGTCCCAATTGACAGAACAGCTTTCTAGGTCATCTGATCTGGTATGTCCTAAAGCTTTTGTAACCACCTTATCACCCCATGCAGGCATGGCCTGGCTTCCTTGCAACTCCCTGTGCACTTAACCGTTCCCTTTATATCTAGTAGTCTCTCTTGTTCAGCCCGCTGTCACTTTGTGTTTGCCCACACACAGAACACATGTGCATGGTGCTTTACATTGTAGGTGAAAAAAAAAACACATTTAAGACTCATGAATTGTATAACATAACATAGACATTGACATTTTAATAACGTTAGAAAAATAATAGAGACGTGGAGAGAGTGGGCATCCTTGTCTTGTTCCTGAGTTAAGAGGAAATGGCTTTAGTTTTTCACCATTGAGTATAATGCTGGCTGTAGGTTTGTCATATACAGCCTTTATTGTATTGAGGAATGTTCCATGGATTCCTAATTTTTCCAAAACCTTCATCATGAAGGGGTGTTGGATCTTGTTGAATGCTTTTTCTGCATCTATTGAGATAACCATGTGGTTCTTATTCTTGCTCCTGTTGATGTGATGAATAATATTAATTGATTTGCGTATATTGAACCAGCTTTGCATCCCTGAAATGAATCCTGTTTGATCATGTGGTATGATTTTTTGGATGAATTGTTGAAGTCGATTGGCCAAAATTTTGTTGAGAAGTTTTGCATCAATGTTCATCAAAGAAATGGGTCTATAGTTCTCTTTCTTTGAGGAGTCCCTGCCTGGTTTTGGGATGAGGGTTATGACTGCTTCATAGAATGTGTTCGGTAGTGAGCTTTCTCGTTCAATTTCATTGAAGAATTGGAAGAGTATTGGTGTGAGCTCTGCTTTGAAGGCCTTGTAAAATTCCGCTGTAAAACCATCTGGTCCTGGACATTTCTTAGCTGGGAGGTCTCTTATTGCTGTTTCTATTTCAATGCTTGATATGGGCCTGTTAAGCTGGTTTAACTCATCTTGGTTTAGTTTTGGCATGTCAATATTTGCTAGGAAAAGGTCCATTTCTGTCAAGTTCTCAAACTTATTAGCATAAAGTTTTGAGAAATATTCCCTTATAATTTTCTGAATGACATAGCTAGCAAGATCAATAGAAAGCCCACCGATTGGGAGAAGATTTTTACTAGCCATACAACGGACAAGGGTCTCATATCTAAAATATACTTGGAACTCAAAAAATTAAACCACCCAACAACAAATCCTCAAAGAAACAACTGCCCAATAAATAAGTGGGCGAAAGACTTAAAGAGAAGCTTCTCTGAAGAAGAAAGAAGGATGGCCAATAGACACATGAAGAAATGTTCAACATCCCTAGCCATAAAAGAAATGCAAATCAAAACAACTTAGGTCCCATGGTTTCCCTTATTTGCAATATCTAGTATAGGTATGAGTCAAGCGGAAAAGGTCAGATAATGTGATGTTAGGAAAATGAACCCTTAAATATGTATTTTAATGTTTTCGTTTCTTTCATGCATGTGTTTCTAACGCATTTATAAGATTATTTCTTTGTTGCTTTGTATGTCCCTCCCCCACAGTGCAACCCCCACTTTCACTATATTTGATGTCAGTATAACATGTGGAGGAGATGGTGACAAACAAGTCGTTTAAGGATTCAGGTGTACCTGTTGCAACAATGAGAAGTACAAAATGTCATGTCAAAACCAGCTTTACAATGTCGGTGTGGGGGGGAGGAGGGTATGATTGTGTGGGGGTAGGGGGGAGGCTGGGAAGGGAGGTGAAGGGTAAACAAAGGAGTAGGCTGCAATGCTTGGTAAGTAATGTATGCATTATCCTGCCCATGTAATTGTAACCCCTCTGTACAGTATGTTCTCAAATAAAATTAAATTAAATTAAAAAAAATAAGTAGAATGATCATTTTACAACAATCAGGACCAAAAAGAAATATAAAGATTTTCTAAAGAAGAGGGGAAGCAATCTCTAAATCTGGATTGTCTTCTAAGTTGCCTTCAGACACATATTCTGCCTCAGACTCCTCAAAGGGATCTACTTCCTCATTAAAGGCAGTATTTTCTTCCTGAGTCTAGGGAGGGACAGATTCTTATTTCTCAATTGGAAATTGGATCTCCAGCAGCAGGACAGATTGGTCTGGATAATCTGTGAGGACAGATTCCCTTTCCTCAACTGAATCTAGACTTTGAACCTAACATTGGTTTTCCTGAACTTAGACTGGGGTCATTTTCCATTAGCATATATTTACCCTGCACTCCAAAACCAATACTTTTTTTACTGGTTTGGATGTGATCTAGGTGAATTGTGAACATCAATGGAAGACATGCTGGATCATCTTCCTTGGTGGTATGTGCATGTACACCTACATCACATGTGGCGTTCAGAACCAGTGGGATGTCCACAGGACTCAAAACCTACTTGAGCCTTTCTACACATTGAAAAAGCCTCTATGTTCACATGCTTTCTAGAGTCCAGTTTTGGCTCCCAATCTCCATCAGTCACCATAGGCGACATCACAGATGGGTTTTTTATCTGTAGTTCAGCAGGAAGTTCTCTACATTGACAGAAACATAAGAATGGAAATAGGTACAGGAATCTTAGAGTAGACTCTAGAAGTTAAAGTGTGACTAAACTTCTATGAGGATTTAATAGGAGAAGCTGTAGAACTTGAGTTTGGACTGAACACTGATGAGAAGGTAAGGTGTTTCTAATGAGTGGTTATGTCCAAGTTCTTTTAAAACGGGAACAGACATTACTAGGCATAGAACATCCATAAAAGGACATTTTGCCAAGCTGGGTAGTACAAAGGGCTCTTGGACAAGCAGGCCCATCCCTTGAGACCTAGGTTCCATCCCTACTCACAAGCTCTAAGGCATCTAAACAAGTACTACTTACTCTTTTTCTTGGTCTCATGGGTCATGCTTTGCTCCAGCTGGTCCAGAAGGATATGTAAGCAGGACAGCAATTCTGAAGAGGGCATGTTGAGCTTGTCATACTTTGTAAGTTTTTTTAGGATGTCAAGTTTCTTGTGCTCAAAAATCATCATGGTAGAAGTCCATCCAAATAGTTAAGACGGAACAATCGATGCTGTTGGCAAATTGTTGACAAGGAAAATGAGAGTCTGCCCTCTCCATCCTGAGCTTTCTACCATAGACCCTTTCTGGCAAGACTAGAATGTTGGGAAGTGGGAAGAGACTCCTGGAAGCAGGATGCTGCTCACAACCCACTTCTAGAAATTTCTAATACAATCCTCCAAAATTCTCCCTGTGATGGACAGAGAAAGTTGTTTCCCCACTGTATCTGACTTGCTACACACAACCCTCCCTGTCATTGAGGGCTTGTGATCCATGCGGGCCTGGTCATAAACAGAAAACCCTGTCATAAAAATGGCTCAAGCAGAGCTGAGCTCAGGTGGCTCATGCCTGTAATCTTAGCTACTCAGGAGGCTGAGATCTGAAGATCCCAGTTCAAAGCCAATCTAGGCAGGAAATTGTGTGAGACTCCTATCTCAATAAACCACTAGAAAACCAGAAGTGGCACTGTGGCTCAAACAGTAGAACACTCGTCTTGATTTGAAGAATGCAGGGACAGTGTCCAGGCGCAGAGTTCAAGTCACATGACCAACAAAAACAAAAGTGACTAAAGCGAAAAGAGCAGGTGTATAGCTCACTTTGTAGAGCACCTACCTAAAATACATGAAGCCCTGAGTTTAATTGCTAGTATTGAAAGGAGGAAAGGATATGAAGGAATGGAATGAAGAAAAGAAGGAAGGGAGGAATTTTGATTTAACCAAATACTGGAAAGATGTGAAGTATTAATTAAAGTTATTACAGGTATTTTATATGAAAAGATACTGATTGTTTACTAAAAGGCAAATTATAAAATGTGGAATTCAGGCTAAAATACATGTACAAATTTGTTTTTCCGTAAATTGATATTTACATACTTCTTTTGTTTAAAAGTAGTAAATGAGTTTAAAAAATCGAAGAGTTGTTAGAAATGAATCATTATGTCTTATCACTTTTTCTGCTACATTCACCACCTAAAAATTGAAACAATGCTGATAATTTCAATTATTAATTTATTAATTTAATCTTTCATCTTTCGTGTATATTCTATTGTACACATCATTTAATTATTTGAACTCTTTTTTTGTTTGTCTTTTGTCAATCATGGGTCCTGAACTCTGGGCCTGGGCACTGTCCCTTAGCTCTTCACCTCAAGGATATCACTATACCACTCGGACCAAAGTGCCACTTCTGGACTTTCTGCTTATGTGGTACTGAGAAATTGAACCCAAAGGCTCATACATGCAAGGAAAGCACTCTACCACTTAGCCACCTTCCCAGCCCTGAACTCTGTATTTTTTCCTTTAGACATGGGGCTTGAATACTGGGCATGGGTGCTGTCCCAGAGCTTCTTTGCTCAAAGTTAGCACTCTACCATACAAGTTTAAACCATAGTGCCATTTCTTGTTTTTTAATGGTTAATTGAAAATAGCAGTCTCATGGTAACTTTTCTGCCCAGGGCTGGCTTTGAAACACCATCCTCATTTCTCAGCCTCCTGAGAAGGTAGGATTACAGGCGTGAGCCACCTGTACACTTGTGCTCATTTGTTTTTCTTTTAACTGTAATAAAAGTTTAGTTCCCCCACCTAAATACGTGCACACTGAGATGCAATTTGGCTTTAAATAAACCACTAGTTGAGGATGCTGAGATTACAAATGATGGCAAATTGTTTTTAACTTTTTGTAATATGTGAAGCTTGAACTGAGTGCCTGGTTGAAATCTCTGTTCTCTTGTGCTCAAGGCTATCACTCTACTAGTTTGGCCCACAGTGCCTCTTTTAGTTTCTTGGTAACCAGTTAATAAGATAATAGACTCACAGACCTTCTTACCAAGGCTGTTACTAATCCTCGATTATCAGATCTCAGCCACCTGAGTTGTTATGATTACCGGCATGAGCCACTGGCACCAGTTTTTTAAAAGGCAACAACAGATTACTTTAGGGGAGGTTGCAGGAGGAAAGAGCTAGAGGCTAAACAAGCTCTCACATAGAAAATAGTTGTAGTGTTCCAGTGAAGAGTCCTAGGCCAGAGAATTACTAAGTGTGCCATCACAGTACAGAGAGTTTGGCCAGAGAGGGAAAATACAGGCAAGGAGACATATCTGAGCACTTGCCATTAGCTGCAGCTGCAGTGGCGGCAGCAATGACAGCAGCCTAGCCACCAAACGAACAACACAGAGTCTGGGACAATGGTGCCAGAAACAGCAGGTGACAGGATTCTTCTTAAAACCAGAAAGGGCTGACAAGTAGCAGGTATCTTCTTCCTGCAGATCACAGACCAGAGACAACCCAGGCACCAAGACTCCAGGGTGAGTTGAATCCTGACATACTCACCTGCACTCACCCCCGGAGGTCTCCATATTTGATATTGAAAAGGCCCAGCTGAGGAGCTAGCTCCAACTCAGGCCTTGGAAAAAAAAAAACAAACGAGTCATTTAGGAGGTCACAGGTACCTGACCTGACCTGCCAGGCTCAGCTCCTACCTGGGAAAAGTCACCCAGCCCAAGCAGACAAAGCTCTGCCATGAGGGGAGTGACGTTCTTCACTGGGTAACAGAGCCAGAGGCTGCCCCTCCCTACAGCAGCCTAGACAATCAAGTAAAATTCAGTAAACATAAACCCTGAGAATGGCTCCAGGCTGGGCTCTGTGAGTGTCTCAGAAGCTACCCCTCAGGGAAAAGCTACAATTTGCTGAAAGGCCTCATTTCTACCCAGAACCTAGCCTCATCACAACTTCTTCAAACTAGAGGAAACAGCCATCTCCCTCTTTTGTGAAACTCAAAGCAGATCTCTCTCTCATTGAACTAGCCTGGGAGGAGGATCACAAAATCCTGGGTAAAGCAGAGCATTTTTCTGCCTGCTCAAACAAATTGACTTAAGAAAACAATCTAGCCACAGGCAAAAAAAAAAAAACACAAGCAGATTAGAGACTCCATCAAGAGACTGGTTACAGACACAGGGAGATACAGGATCTTCCCATCTAATCCCTCCGCGCCCACCCCCAAAGAAAAGAGCTCTTTGTTGTACCTTTTTTGTTTTTTTGTTTTTTTAAAAAATTGTTTTCTATTAATCTTTTTTTCTCCCCTCCTATTTTTTATTTTAGGTGTATATGTGTGTGTGTGTGCTTTGTTTAAATCTCTACTGACCTTTTGGTCCTTTTTTCCTTTTTTTTTCTTTTTCATTCTTTTCATTTTTCTTCTGTTTCCTTCTTTTTTGTGTGACTTAATTGCTGTTCTGCTCATCCTCAGATATATGCCGTCATCAAATATTAGACTGAAAGACCATAGTCCCCTAGGATACTTTCATCAATGGGAGGGCACCCCAGAATCTCAGGCTCCAGGCCGGGAGATGCAATAAACAAGTGGAGTTTATTTGACGTTTGCGCAAACGGACTCTCTGCCATGGTCAGTCAGAGAGCCCTGAGCAGCGGTTACAAGCCTTTTTAAAGGCAAAAAAAAAATGATTAAAGCATAACACAAAGCATCCCATGATTGGTCCATTTAAAGGTCACCATATACGCCAAAAATCACTTTGCCAAGCGGGAAATTTTGTAACACTTTTTGTAAAACATTTGGCTCATGGTTGGTTTAAGGGGGGTTTACATGGTTACAGGCCTATGATTGGTTGACATTTGGCTTTGCTTGGGGTCTTGCCAGGTGGTCGTTATCTCAAGGTCCTGTCTGGGGTATTTCTAAATGGGAACTGAGGAACACGTACTGTCTGTTCTTTATCTATGACCACTGACCTTGTTCTGGGGCCGGCATCTGGTCTCTGAAACTTCTTAACTCATTTCTGGGAAGGAAGGGTCAGTGCTAGCGTAAGCAAGTTTACAGAAGCACAATCAGCAGTTAGCAAGTTAGTAATGGTAATGGGCAATTTTTTATCTTTCATTCCCCCCTTCTTCTCTGGACTAATTTTAATTAGTGTGGGGTGTCAGTTTTTCTGAGTGCTTGGTATTGAGATCTCAGAACTAATAGATGGACTGTGCTGATTTTTTTTCTTTTACAAAAGATACCAATCTGTTGAGTATACCATTTGCAACATACTCCTACCATTTGCTACATACTTAAACTTTCTGAGGTTTGTCTTAAAGACAATTTTTAAATTTATCCAATTCCTTTTCCAAGGCTTTCTTTACCATTTGCTACATACTTGAACTTTCTGAGGTTTGTCTTAAAGACAATCCTTACTTTTTAAATCCTTTCTTCTCCAAAGAGGACATTTTTTCCCCAATTCCTTTCTCAAAACTCTCTTTACTACCCTCCTCTTTGTTACAATTCCTTGAGCTTCTTTGTGGCTACAGTTTAAAACTTCCCAATTTTTCCTGTGGCTTGTGAAACCAAGTTATCTCAGAACAACCTCAAGGTACCACTGGGCTGGAGAAGCTTGCTAGATTTTAAGGCTAAGAGTATTACTTCCATTGATAACACACTCAGGTTATTACCATACCAGAGCCAAACTAGGCTGTGACCATAGAGTGGATTTCCAGTCACTATGCACTGAAGTACCTAAGGCAAGCAAGCCAGTGATATCCTTGTCCCCAATATCCACTGTGGGAAGAGAGGGTTTCTGGATATCACCCAAAAGAATGTCCCACAAGATCTTAGATTTAGCAGCAGTCAACCAGGAAGCAGACTCAGGTCATGGAATCAGGAAGGAGTTTCTCCAGGTGGTTGTCAGGACGTCGTCGAACTTTACCCATTAGGGTATGCAACAGCAGCAGCAGCAGCAGTAGGGTCTCTCAGTGGCTCCAAGGGACTGTCATACCTCATGCTGGGCTGTAAATTCCTACACAGACTGGTTAAGGATACATTGCATAGGCTTGGCAGACTTTGATCCTGCTAGTTTTTAAGATCTTTAAACAATAGTCCAGGACAATTTACCAAAATCACAACTTTTTTATTAACCAGATATTTTTGTAAATAGACACAGAAGGCTCAGAAGGCTTAGTCTTGTAGCCATCTCTGACAGATGCAGTCTCCACACCTTGCACACCGACAACTATTAACACTATTCTTTATGCCTTTTTTAAAAAAATTATTTTATCTATTTTGCCTCATTTTTTCAAAACTGACTATGGACCCTTGATCTTAAAATGGGGGTAGAAGGGCGAAGTTCCATCTTCTGTA